>NW_027667697.1:0-11000 GCF_963924665.1 Micromys minutus | reverse complement strand
GGGCAAAAGACAGAAATTCTCCTTATTTTGGGGCAAAACTCAGAAATTCCACTTATTTTGGGGCAAAATTCCAGAAATTTCCCTTATTCTGGGGCAAAATTGCAGAAATTTCACTTATTTTGGGCAAAATTGCAGAAATTTCACTTATTTCAGGAAAAAAAGGAATTTTGTTATTTTGGGGCAAAAAGGCAAAAATTCCCCTTATTTTGAGGTAAAAAGGCTGAAATTCCCCTTATATGGGGGCAAAAAGGCAGAAATATCCCTTATTTTGAGGCAAAATTGCAGAAATTTCACTTATTACAGGGTAATAAGTCAGAAATTCCCCTTAATTTGTGGCAAAAAAGACAGAAATTCTCTTTGTTTTGGGGGAAAAAGAAGAAATTCCAATTATTTAGAGGCAAGAAGGCAGAAATTCCCCTTATTTTGGAGCAAAAATGAAGAAATTTCCCTTTTTATGGCAAAAAGGTATGCATTCCCATTATTTTCGGGCAAAAAGGCAGATTCCCCGTATTTTGGATCAAAATTGCAGAAATTCCACTAAATTTGGGGCAAAAGGAAGAAATTTTCTTTATTTTGGGGCAAAAATCATAAATTCCCCTTATTTTGGGGCAAAATTCAAGAAATTTCCTTTATTTTGGCACAAAATTGCAGGAATTTACCTTATTTTGGGGCAAAATTGAAGAAATTTTTCTTATTTGGGGCAAAATTGCAGATATTTCACTTATTTTCAGGTTAAAAGGCTGAAATTTCCTTTATTTTGGAGCCAAAAGGGAGAAATTCCCCTTATTTTGGGGTAAAATTTCAGAAATTTCCCTTATTATTGGGAAAAATTGCAGAAATTTTTTTTATTTTAGGGCAAAATTGCAGCAATTTCACTTATTTCAGAGAAAAAAAGCAAAAATTTTTCTCTTTTTGAGGCAAAAAGGCAGAAATTCCCATTATTTTGGGGCAAAAAGGCAGAAATTCACTTTATTTTGGGGTAAAATTGCAGAAATTTCACATATTTCAGGGCAAAAAGGCAGAAATTTCCCTTATTTTGGGGCAAAATTGCAGAAATTTTACTTATTTCATGGTAATAAGTCAGAAATTCCCCTTATTTTGGGGCAAAATACAGAAATTCCCTTTTTTTTGGGGGAAAAAGACAGAAATTCCACTTATTTAAAGGCAAAAAAGCAGAAATTCTTCTTATTTTGGAGCAAAAATGAAGAAATTTTCCTCGTTTATGGCAAAAGGTTATGCATTCCCCTTATTTTCGGGCAAAAAGGCAGAAATTCCCTGTATTTTGGAGCAAAATTGCAGAAATTCCCCTAATTGTGGGGCAAAAAGGCAGAAATTCCCTATATGTTGGGGCAAAAAGACAGAAATTCTCCTTATTTTGGGGCAAAACTCAGAAATTCCTTTTATTTTGGGGCAAAATTCTAGAAATTTTCCTTATTTTGGGGCAAAATTGCAGAAATTTCACTTATTTTGCGGCAAAATTCCAGAAATTTCACTTATTTTAAGGAAAAAATGCAGAAATTTTTCTTATTTTGGGGCAAAAATGCAGAAATTCCCCTTATTTTGAGTTAAAAATGCTGAAATTCCCCTTATTTGGGGGCAAAAAGGCAGAAATTTCCCTTATTTTGGGGCAAAGAGACAGAAATTCCCCTTATTTTGTGGCAAAATTGCAGAAATTTCACATATTTCAGGGCATAATTTAAAAATTTCTTATATTTTGGGGCAAAATGACAGAAATTCTGTTTATTTTTGGGTAAAAAGGCAGAAATTTCACTTATTTTGATGTAAAAAGTCAGAAATTGCTCTAATTTTGGGGCAAAAATGAAGAAATTTCCCTTTTCTGTGGCAAAAGTTATACATTCCCCTTACTTTCGGGATAAAAAGCAGAAATTCCCCGTATTTTGAAGCAAAATTGCAGAAATTCTCTCAATTTGCGGGCAAAAATGCAGAAATTCTCATTATTTTGGGGCAAAAAGACAGAAAATCTCCTTTTTCGGGAGCAAACAGTCAGAAATTCCCCTTATTTTGAGGCAAAAAAGACAGAAACTCTCTTTGTTTTGGGGGAAAAAGACAGAAATTCCACTTATATAAAGGCAAAAAGGAAGAAATTCCCTTTATTTGGGAGCAAAAATGAAGAAATTTCACTTTTTATGGCAAAAGGTATGCATTCCCATTATTTTCGGGCAAAAAGGCAGAAATTCCCCGTATTTTGGAGCAAAAATGCAGAAATTCCCCTTATTTTTCGGCAAAAGGCAGAAATTCCGTTTATTTTGGGGCAAAAATCAGAAACTTTCATTATTTTGGGGCAAAATTCCAGAAATTTCCTTTATTTTGGGGCAAAATTGCAGGAATTTACCTTATTTTGGAGCAAAATTGCAGCAATTTCCCTTATTTGGGGCAAAATTGCAGAAATTTCACTTATTTTCAGGTAAAAAGGCTGAAATTTCCTTTGTTTTGGGGCAAAAAGGAACAAATTCCCCTTATTTTGGGGCAAAATTGCAGAAATTTTTCTTATTATGTAAAAAAATTGCAAAAATTTCCCTTATTTTAGGGCAAAATTGCAGAAATTTCACTTATTTCAGAGAAAAAAGCAAAAATTTTTTACTTTTTGAGGCAAAAAGGCAGAAATTCCCATTATTTTGGGGCAAAAAGGCAGAAATTCACTTTATTTTGGGGTAAAATTGCAGAAATTTCACATATTTCAGGGCAAAAAGGCAGAAATTTCCCTTATTTTGGGGCAAAATTGCAGAAATTTCACTTATTTCAGGGTAATAAGTCAGAAATTCCCCTTATTTTGGGGCAAAATACAGAAATTCCCTTTTTTTGGGGGGAAAAAGACAGAAATTCCACTTATTTAGAGGCAAAAAAGCAGAAATTCTTCTTATTTTGGAGCAAAAATGAAGAAATTTTCCTCGTTTATGGCAAAAGGTTATGCATTCTCCTTATTTTCGGGCAAAAAGGCAGAAATTCCCTGTATTTTGGGGCAAAATTGCAGAAATTCCCCTAATTGTGGGGTAAAAAGGCAGAAATTCCCTATATGTTGGGGCAAAAGACAGAAATTCTCCTTATTTTGGGGCAAAACTCAGAAATTCCCCTTATTTTGGGGCAAAATTCCAGAAATTTCCCTTATTCTGGGGCAAAATTGCAGAAATTTCACTTATTTTGGGCAAAATTGCAGAAATTTCACTTATTTCAGGAAAAAAAGGAATTTTGTTATTTTGGGGCAAAAAGGCAAAAATTCCCCTTATTTTGAGGTAAAAAGGCTGAAATTCCCCTTATTTGGGGGCAAAAAGGCAGAAATATCCCTTATTTTGAGGCAAAATTGCAGAAATTTCACTTATTACAGGGTAATAAGTCAGAAATTCCCCTTAATTTGTGGCAAAAAAGACAGAAATTCTCTTTGTTTTGGGGGAAAAAGAAGAAATTCCAATTATTTAGAGGCAAGAAGGCAGAAATTCCCCTTATTTTGGAGCAAAAATGAAGAAATTTCCCTTTTTATGGCAAAAAGGTATGCATTCCCATTATTTTCGGGCAAAAAGGCAGATTCCCCGTATTTTGGATCAAAATTGCAGAAATTCCACTAAATTTGGGGCAAAAGGAAGAAATTTTCTTTATTTTGGGGCAAAAATCATAAATTCCCCTTATTTTGGGGCAAAATTCAAGAAATTTCCTTTATTTTGGCACAAAATTGCAGGAATTTACCTTATTTTGGGGCAAAATTGAAGAAATTTTTCTTATTTGGGGCAAAATTGCAGATATTTCACTTATTTTCAGGTTAAAAGGCTGAAATTTCCTTTATTTTGGAGCCAAAAGGGAGAAATTCCCCTTATTTTGGGGTAAAATTTCAGAAATTTCCCTTATTATTGGGAAAAATTGCAGAAATTTTTTTTATTTTAGGGCAAAATTGCAGCAATTTCACTTATTTCAGAGAAAAAAAGCAAAAATTTTTCTCTTTTTGAGGCAAAAAGGCAGAAATTCCCATTATTTTGGGGCAAAAAGGCAGAAATTCACTTTATTTTGGGGTAAAATTGCAGAAATTTCACATATTTCAGGGCAAAAAGGCAGAAATTTCCCTTATTTTGGGGCAAAATTGCAGAAATTTTACTTATTTCAGGGTAATAAGTCAGAAATTCCCCTTATTTTGGGGCAAAATACAGAAATTCCCTTTTTTGGGGGGGAAAAAGACAGAAATTCCACTTATTTAAAGGCAAAAAAGCAGAAATTCTTCTTATTTTGGAGCAAAAATGAAGAAATTTTCCTCGTTTATGGCAAAAGGTTATGCATTCCCCTTATTTTCGGGCAAAAAGGCAGAAATTCCCTGTATTTTGGAGCAAAATTGCAGAAATTCCCCTAATTGTGGGGCAAAAAGGCAGAAATTCCCTATATGTTGGGGCAAAAAGACAGAAATTCTCCTTATTTTGGGGCAAAACTCAGAAATTCCTTTTATTTTGGGGCAAAATTCTAGAAATTTTCCTTATTTTGGGGCAAAATTGCAGAAATTTCACTTATTTTGCGGCAAAATTCCAGAAATTTCACTTATTTTAAGGAAAAAATGCAGAAATTTTTCTTATTTTGGGGCAAAAATGCAGAAATTCCCCTTATTTTGAGTTAAAAATGCTGAAATTCCCCTTATTTGGGGGCAAAAAGGCAGAAATTTCCCTTATTTTGAGGCAAAATTGCAGAAATTTCACTTATTACAGGGTAATAAGTCAGAAATTCCCCTTAATTTGTGGCAAAAAAGACAGAAATTCTCTTTGTTTTGGGGGAAAAAGAAGAAATTCCAATTATTTAGAGGCAAGAAGGCAGAAATTCCCCTTATTTTGGAGCAAAAATGAAGAAATTTCCCTTTTTATCGCAAAAAGGTATGCATTCCCATTATTTTCGGGCAAAAAGGCAGATTCCCCGTATTTTGGATCAAAATTGCAGAAATTCCACTAAATTTGGGGCAAAAGGAAGAAATTTTCTTTATTTTGGGGCAAAAATCATAAATTCCCCTTATTTTGGGGCAAAATTCAAGAAATTTCCTTTATTTTGGCACAAAATTGCAGGAATTTACCTTATTTTGGGGCAAAATTGAAGAAATTTTTCTTATTTGGGGCAAAATTGCAGATATTTCACTTATTTTCAGGTTAAAAGGCTGAAATTTCCTTTATTTTGGAGCCAAAAGGGAGAAATTCCCCTTATTTTGGGGTAAAATTTCAGAAATTTCCCTTATTATTGGGAAAAATTGCAGAAATTTTTTTTATTTTAGGGCAAAATTGCAGCAATTTCACTTATTTCAGAGAAAAAAAGCAAAAATTTTTCTCTTTTTGAGGCAAAAAGGCAGAAATTCCCATTATTTTGGGGCAAAAAGGCAGAAATTCACTTTATTTTGGGGTAAAATTGCAGAAATTTCACATATTTCAGGGCAAAAAGGCAGAAATTTCCCTTATTTTGGGGCAAAATTGCAGAAATTTCACTTATTTCAGGGTAATAAGTCAGAAATTCCCCTTATTTTGGGGCAAAATACAGAAATTCCCTTTTTTTGGGGGGAAAAAGACAGAAATTCCACTTATTTAAAGGCAAAAAAGCAGAAATTCTTCTTATTTTGGAGCAAAAATGAAGAAATTTTCCTCGTTTATGGCAAAAGGTTATGCATTCCCCTTATTTTCGGGCAAAAAGGCAGAAATTCCCTGTATTTTGGAGCAAAATTGCAGAAATTCCCCTAATTGTGGGGCAAAAAGGCAGAAATTCCCTATATGTTGGGGCAAAAAGACAGAAATTCTCCTTATTTTGGGGCAAAACTCAGAAATTCCTTTTATTTTGGGGCAAAATTCTAGAAATTTTCCTTATTTTGGGGCAAAATTGCAGAAATTTCACTTATTTTGCGGCAAAATTCCAGAAATTTCACTTATTTTAAGGAAAAAATGCAGAAATTTTTCTTATTTTGGGGCAAAAATGCAGAAATTCCTTTTATTTTGAGTTAAAAATGCTGAAATTCCCCTTATTTGGGGGCAAAAATGCAGAAATTTCCCTTATTTTGGGGCAAAGAGACAGAAATTCCCCTTATTTTGTGGCAAAATTGCAGAAATTTCACATATTTCAGGGCATAATTTAAAAATTTCTTATATTTTGGGGCAAAATGACAGAAATTCTGTTTATTTTTGGGTAAAAAGGCAGAAATTTCACTTATTTTGAGGTAAAAAGTCAGAAATTGCTCTAATTTTGGGGCAAAAATGAAGAAATTTCCCTTTTCTGTGGCAAAAGTTATACATTCCCCTTACTTTCGGGATAAAAAGCAGAAATTCCCCGTATTTTGAAGCAAAATTGCAGAAATTCTCTCAATTTGCGGGCAAAAATGCAGAAATTCTCATTATTTTGGGGCAAAAAGACAGAAAATCTCCTTTTTCGGGAGCAAACAGTCAGATATTCCCCTTATTTTGAGGCAAAATTGCAGAAATTTCCTTTACATTGTGGCAAAACTGCAGACATTTCCCTTATTTTGGGGCGAAATTGCAGAAATTTCACTTATTTCAGGGTAATAAGTCAGAAATTCCCCTTATTTTGAGGCAAAAAAGACAGAAACTCTCTTTGTTTTGGGGGAAAAAGACAGAAATTCCACTTATATAAAGGCAAAAAGGAAGAAATTCCCTTTATTTGGGAGCAAAAATGAAGAAATTTCACTTTTTATGGCAAAAGGTATGCATTCCCATTATTTTCGGGCAAAAAGGCAGAAATTCCCCGTATTTTGGAGCAAAAATGCAGAAATTCCCCTTATTTTTCGGCAAAAGGCAGAAATTCCGTTTATTTTGGGGCAAAAATCAGAAACTTTCATTATTTTGGGGCAAAATTCCAGAAATTTCCTTTATTTTGGGGCAAAATTGCAGGAATTTACCTTATTTTGGAGCAAAATTGCAGCAATTTCCCTTATTTGGGGCAAAATTGCAGAAATTTCACTTATTTTCAGGTAAAAAGGCTGAAATTTCCTTTGTTTTGGGGCAAAAAGGAACAAATTCCCCTTATTTTGGGGCAAAATTGCAGAAATTTTTCTTATTATGTAAAAAAATTGCAAAAATTTCCCTTATTTTAGGGCAAAATTGCAGAAATTTCACTTATTTCAGAGAAAAAAGCAAAAATTTTTTACTTTTTGAGGCAAAAAGGCAGAAATTCCCATTATTTTGGGGCAAAAAGGCAGAAATTCACTTTATTTTGGGGTAAAATTGCAGAAATTTCACATATTTCAGGGCAAAAAGGCAGAAATTTCCCTTATTTTGGGGCAAAATTGCAGAAATTTCACTTATTTCAGGGTAATAAGTCAGAAATTCCCCTTATTTTGGGGCAAAATACAGAAATTCCCTATTTTGGGGGGAAAAAGACAGAAATTCCACTTATTTAGAGGCAAAAAAGCAGAAATTCTTCTTATTTTGGAGCAAAAATGAAGAAATTTTCCTCGTTTATGGCAAAAGGTTATGCATTCCCCTTATTTTCGGGCAAAAAGGCAGAAATTTCCTGTATTTTGGGGCAAAATTGCAGAAATTCCCCTAATTGTGGGGTAAAAAGGCAGAAATTCCCTATATGTTGGGGCAAAAGACAGAAATTCTCCTTATTTTGGGGCAAAACTCAGAAATTCCACTTATTTTGGGGCAAAATTCCAGAAATTTCCCTTATTCTGGGGCAAAATTGCAGAAATTTCACTTATTTTGGGCAAAATTGCAGAAATTTCACTTATTTCAGGAAAAAAAGGAATTTTGTTATTTTGGGGCAAAAAGGCAAAAATTCCCCTTATTTTGAGGTAAAAAGGCTGAAATTCCCCTTATTTGGGGGCAAAAAGGCAGAAATATCCCTTATTTTGAGGCAAAATTGCAGAAATTTCACTTATTACAGGGTAATAAGTCAGAAATTCCCCTTAATTTGTGGCAAAAAAGACAGAAATTCTCTTTGTTTTGGGGGAAAAAGAAGAAATTCCAATTATTTAGAGGCAAGAAGGCAGAAATTCCCCTTATTTTGGAGCAAAAATGAAGAAATTTCCCTTTTTATCGCAAAAAGGTATGCATTCCCATTATTTTCGGGCAAAAAGGCAGATTCCCCGTATTTTGGATCAAAATTGCAGAAATTCCACTAAATTTGGGGCAAAAGGAAGAAATTTTCTTTATTTTGGGGCAAAAATCATAAATTCCCCTTATTTTGGGGCAAAATTCAAGAAATTTCCTTTATTTTGGCACAAAATTGCAGGAATTTACCTTATTTTGGGGCAAAATTGAAGAAATTTTTCTTATTTGGGGCAAAATTGCAGATATTTCACTTATTTTCAGGTTAAAAGGCTGAAATTTCCTTTATTTTGGAGCCAAAAGGGAGAAATTCCCCTTATTTTGGGGTAAAATTTCAGAAATTTCCCTTATTATTGGGAAAAATTGCAGAAATTTTTTTTATTTTAGGGCAAAATTGCAGCAATTTCACTTATTTCAGAGAAAAAAAGCAAAAATTTTTCTCTTTTTGAGGCAAAAAGGCAGAAATTCCCATTATTTTGGGGCAAAAAGGCAGAAATTCACTTTATTTTGGGGTAAAATTGCAGAAATTTCACATATTTCAGGGCAAAAAGGCAGAAATTTCCCTTATTTTGGGGCAAAATTGCAGAAATTTTACTTATTTCAGGGTAATAAGTCAGAAATTCCCCTTATTTTGGGGCAAAATACAGAAATTCCCTTTTTTTGGGGGGAAAAAGACAGAAATTCCACTTATTTAAAGGCAAAAAAGCAGAAATTCTTCTTATTTTGGAGCAAAAATGAAGAAATTTTCCTCGTTTATGGCAAAAGGTTATGCATTCCCCTTATTTTCGGGCAAAAAGGCAGAAATTCCCTGTATTTTGGAGCAAAATTGCAGAAATTCCCCTAATTGTGGGGCAAAAAGGCAGAAATTCCCTATATGTTGGGGCAAAAAGACAGAAATTCTCCTTATTTTGGGGCAAAACTCAGAAATTCCTTTTATTTTGGGGCAAAATTCTAGAAATTTTCCTTATTTTGGGGCAAAATTGCAGAAATTTCACTTATTTTGCGGCAAAATTCCAGAAATTTCACTTATTTTAAGGAAAAAATGCAGAAATTTTTCTTATTTTGGGGCAAAAATGCAGAAATTCCCCTTATTTTGAGTTAAAAATGCTGAAATGCCCCTTATTTGGGGGCAAAAAGGCAGAAATTTCCCTTATTTTGGGGCAAAGAGACAGAAATTCCCCTTATTTTGTGGCAAAATTGCAGAAATTTCACATATTTCAGGGCATAATTAAAAAATTTCTTATATTTTGGGGCAAAATGACAGAAATTCCGTTTATTTTTGGGTAAAAAGTCAGAAATTTCACTTATTTTGAGGTAAAAAGGCAGAAATTGCTCTAATTTTGGGGCAAAAATGAAGAAATTTCCCTTTTTTGTGGCAAAAGTTATACATTCCCCTTACTTTCGGGATAAAAAGCAGAAATTCCCCGTATTTTGAAGCAAAATTGCAGAAATTCTCTCAATTTGCGGGCAAAAATGCAGAAATTCTCCTTATTTTGGGGCAAAAAGACATAAAATCTCCTTTTTCGGGAGCAAACAGTCAGATATTCCCCTTATTTTGAGGCAAAATTGCAGAAATTTCCTTTACATTGTGGCAAAATTGCAGACATTTCCCTTATTTTGGGGCGAAATTGCAGAAATTTCACTTATTTCAGGGTAATAAGTCAGAAATTCCCCTTATTTTGAGGCAAAAAAGACAGAAACTCCCTTTGTTTTGGGGGAAAAAGACAGAAATTCCACTTATATAGAGGCAAAGAGGAAGAAATTCCCTTTATTTGGGAGCAAAAATGAAGAAATTTCACCTTTTATTGCAAAAGGTATGCATTCCCATTATTTTCGGGCAAAAAGGCAGAAATTCCCCGTATTTTGGAGCAAAAAATGCAGAAATTCCCCTTATTTTTTGGCAAAAGGCAGAAATTCCGTTTATTTTGGGGCAAAAATCAGAAACTCCCATTATTTTGGGGCAAAATTCCAGAAATTTCCTTTATTTTGGGGCAAAATTGCAGGAATTTACATTATTTTGGAGCAAAATTGCAGAAATTTCCCTTATTTGGGGCAAAATTGCAGAAATTTCACTTATTTTCAGGTAAAAAGGCTGAAATTTTTTTTGTTTTGGGGCAAAAAGGAACAAATTCCTCTTATTTTGGGGCAAAATTGCAGAAATTTTTCTTATTATGTAAAAAAATTGCAAAAATTTCCCTTATTTTAGGGCAAAATTGCAGAAATTTCACTTATTTCAGAGAAAAAAAGCAAAAATTTTTCCTTTTTTGAGGAAAAAGGCAGAAATTCCCATTATTTTGGGGCAAAAAGGCAGAAATTCACTTTATTTTGGGGTAAAATTGCAGAAATTTCACATATTTCAGGGCAAAAAGGCAGAAATTTCCCTTATTTTGGGGCAAAATTGCAGAAATTTCACTTATTTCAGGGTAATAAGTCAGAAATTCCCCTTATTTTGGGGCAAAATACAGAAATTCCCTTTTTTTGGGGGGGAAAAAGACAGAAATTCCACTTATTTAGAGGCAAAAAAGCAGAAATTCTTCTTATTTTGGAGCAAAAATGAAGAAATTTTACTCGTTTATGGCAAAAGGTTATGCATTCCCCTTATTTTCGGGCAAAAAGGCAGAAATTCCCTGTATTTTGGAGCAAAATTGCAGAAACTCCCCTAATTGTGGGGCAAAAAGGCAGAAATTCCCTATATGTTGGGGCAAAAAGACAGAAATTCTCCTTATTTTGGGGCAAAACTCAGAAATTCCTTTTATTTTAGGGCAAAATTCTAGAAATTTTCCTTATTTTGGGGCAAAATTGCAGAAATTTCACTTATTTTGCAGCAAAATTGCAGAAATTTCACTTATTTTAAGGAAAAAATGCAGAAATTTTTCTTATTTTGGGGCAAAAATGCAGAAATTCCCCTTATTTTGAGTTAAAAATGCTGAAACTCCCCTTATTTGGGGGCAAAAAGGCAGAAATTTCCCTTATTTT